>NC_060278.1:89771164-89779103 GCF_021613505.1 Equus quagga | reverse complement strand
GGTGGGTGGACAGGTAGGTGGATGCGTGGATGGGTGGCTGGGTGGGTGGGTGGACAGGTAGGTGGATGAGTGGATGGGTGGCTGGGTGGGTGGGTGGACAGGTAGGTGGATGCATGCATGGATGGGTGGGTGGATGTCATCCAGGTACAAGATTCTGGATCCTTGCCAAGGCAGGGCTGAGGAATTAGGCAGGGGTCCTGAGTAGTCTCTTTGAGGGTCACTTGGCAGGATGTAGGGACAGAGGGGTCATGAGTGGTAGGAGGCGGAGTCAGAGAATGTCACTCCCTTCCTTGGGAGTGACATTCAGAGCTTGCAGGAACAGGGAAAGACACCCGTCTGGGGTGCAGAGATGATGCGGGGTGTCGTGATGCTCCGGATTTAAGACACCGAGGAGGGTCCCAGCCGGTGTTGGCTGAGAGAGGGTCCAGGAGCGCAGTGGGGGACGTATGCATGGAGAATGTGGGCAAGATGGTGCAGAGACCGTGTACAGGGTAGAGGGGCGCACAGGAGAGGGACCTGAGGCCCCCAGGTGTGAAGGTGGCGGAGGGAAGAACATGAAGAGAGACAGGACAGACAGACTCCGGCCCAGAGCTCTCTAAGCACTCCAGGAACGGATGAGTGGGTGGGTGGATGGAGGGAAGGACAATGGACAGACAGGGAGACAGGTGAAACAGGACAGAAGAGGTGGGAGCCAACTTTGATCCTAAACACACGTATATACACACACACACACGGTGAGACTCAGAGAAATACAAACTGCGAGCTTCAGAAACAAGAGAGAGAAAGCTGAGGAGGAAGGCGGCAGCCACACACACACACACACACAGATGGGAATGACGCACAAACAGAGCAAAATTCAATAAGGCTCCTCTGGAGAGCGGGAAGAAATGCAGCTGAGAGAGGTGAAGACAGGCAGCAAGAGAGGAGGGTGGTACGTCAAAGAAAAGTTTAAAAAGTCGAAGAAGGGAAGCAGAAGGCACAGGGAGGCGGGGGTGGAGGCACGATGCACACACAGGTCACTGGAGATGCGGCCGAACGGGCCCTGGCTCCGAGGAGATGCTCGCCTGCACTTGCAGGTGGACAGAGGCACAGGGCAACCCGGGGGTGAGAACAAAACCTGAGGAAGGCAGGGGTGACACAGGGTGCCGATGATGCCCACTGGCCTGCAGCTCCTCCTCCTCCTCCTCCTCCTCCCTGCTCTCAGCCCCCAAGAGCTGAGAGCTGAGCTGTGTGGACGGAGGCCACGTCCTCCCAGCCTTAGGCCCCCACTTCCAGCCGGGCTTGGTCAGTGGGAACCCCCACCCCCAACCCTCCGCAGGTTATCTGAGGATGGGGGGTCAGCATGTCTAGGCCCGGAGCTCAGGCTGCTGTGTTCCTCTCCTCTCTAGGCAACCCACTCTACAAGGTTCTAGAAACTTCTCCCAGTGGTAATAGCAATTCACTGCCGCCATCCCTGGGTTCCTTCCTGCACCACCCCCCGTCCCCCCCCCCCCCCCGCCCCCGCCCCGGCCCGCCCCCGGTGGTTCCCAGTACCACACCTCAGTACTTTTGTAAACAGACTCTCCTCAAATTCCTTCACCTGAGGAGACGTCTGTTTCCTGCTGGGACCTGACTGAGGCTAGGATGGGAACAGGGGTGAGAGGGGACCTCAGTCATATATGTAAGTCCTTAATTTTTTTTACAAATACAATAGGTCCTGATATCACCTGTGGAATTAAAAAATTACTGTCAAAAAGGAGAGATGAAGCAAGAAGGGGAGAAAGAACAAAGGAGCAGAAGAGAAGAGATCCACAGACACCTGTCTGGTCTCACTCAGGGCAGACCCCAGGAGAAGGCGACCCCCATCTGAGGGTCCTGGCTGCCTGTTGGGGAGAAAGCACTTGGTGTTCCCAGGGTTCAGCAGGGCCTCAAGGGAGGGGTCGGCAAGGGCTTCTCTGGGGAGGGCACAGGATCCAGGCTTTTCTCTACACATGGCGGGGCTTGGAGCAGGGGAGGGGCCCGTGGTGGCCACTGCAAAGGGAGACGATGTCATGCCGATGCTCGTGGGGTTCGGGCTCAGCCTCGGGAGGGGAGCGGGGAGAGGCAGGAGCCGGGAACAGGGCCCCGCAGAGCACCAAGACCTGTAGAGGCCGTTGGAAGAAAATCCTCCAGAGGAAACAGAGGGGGACGCCTGAGCGGTGAGAGGGAGCCAGGAGCCCTCAGCGTCCCTCAGCATCAGAGGTCCCCGGGGGGCAGAGGGAGGAAGGAATGAGAGGGGCTGGCTGGGTTTGTCAATGAGCAGGCAGGCGGGAGGCCTTGCGGAGCCCTACAGGGGGCTCGGGGCGGAGGTCCTTGGTGCAGAGGATGAGGAAGGGGATAAGGAAGCTGAGGGGAAGGGAGAGAAATGATCAGTGCCTGATAGTCCCTCCCTAGTCAATCTGTGGACAGAAGGAGAGAGAAGACAGGAGGGAAATGGGAACATCTCTTCTCAGGTGGGAGGGAGGTGAGCAAATTCACCTGCTGAGAGGACCCAGGAGGAGGGGAGAGAAGCCGTTGCCAGGGCAACGACACTAACCGTGAGGATGGGGAACAGCAAGGGGGAGGTGGGAGAAGCCCTTTGGGGAAAGAACCTTGAAGAACTAGGGACAGGTCAGAGGGAGGGGCAGGGTGAGGGGAGGGGTGGCCCGATTTCTGGCTCTGGAAATGGGGGATGGCCCTGGTGGGAGGATGTTTGGTCCTGGCTTGGTGAGTCTGTGATGCTGGTGGGACCACACAGTGGAGCCAAGGAGGGAACAATGGATATGCAAGATCTGGGGCTTTGAGCCCAAGAGTCTGGGGGAGGTGGTGGGGGGACACTGAGGTGAGGTAGCATCTTGTGCAGGGAGCCTTTGAACCCCCAGGAGTGGGCAACAAGGCCCAGTGAGCTGGGAGGAAGAGAAGCAGAAGGAGGAGGGCGCAGCTGCAGGACCATCAATACTGGAAAACCAAGAGAGAGAAAGGTCTGGAGAGGTGGCCAAGACAATCAGACTGAGACAGAGATGCACGCTGATGCTCAGAGTGACATAAAGTCTTGAGAAGCCCCTATCGCCTGTCTTGTAGTGCAGCGCTGACTGCTCTCTCTCCCCCTGGTCTCTGAGCTCCTGCAGGGTGTGGGCCTTTGGGGCCTGTGTCCTCAGCAGAGACCCAGTGGGAGCTTGGGTCAGGTTTATCAGATGGATGGATGGATGGATGGATGGTCCAGGCATCAAAAAGCTGATGACTGAGACGTGACGGGGCTGAAGGGATGGGAGTGGGAGGGAATTGCTGAGCAGCCCCTCAGAGAGTCTCGACAGGAAGCGGGGACAGATGCGGGTGGATGGCAGGAGCGAGTGGAGTCAGAGATGAGCTGGGCTCCTGGCTTCGAAGCCCAGGTGGTGGTGACTCTGAGCAGTAATGAGAGCTGGGAGAGAAACACACTTGCGGCTGGGAGATGAAGCACTGGGTTTGAGCGCAGGGGCGCAGAGTCAGTGCCAGGAGGGGGAGAATGAGTAGAGTCTGGGCTGCAGGAGGACGCCGGGGTGTCAGTGCAAAGAAGGACTCTGTGAACTCATCCAGGGAGCGAGCAAAAAGCAGGAGAAGGAAAGATCCAGGACAGGGACCCAGGGACCCCATGACGTGAGGGTGGGTGAAGCAGGAAGAGTTGGGGGAAAAAAAGGTCAGGACAGACAGACAGACCCTGGTACACAGCTCACCAGATGTGTTTTGGATAAGGAGAGGCAGCTGGATAAAGAGTCATTGAGAATAACAGAGAGAGTGGAACCCAACGGTGACCCTGCCTCAGAAAGAGCAGCGTGACCCAGACGTGTACACGTGTGCGTGTGCACAGACACACAAACACACGGTGAGACATGGAGAAACTTAAAAACTTTACAAGCTTGAGGAAAACAGACACGGAGCTGAGGGGCTGAGCTGTGCGCGCACACAGACACACACACACACATACACACAGAGCAGGAATGACGCACAAACTCAGAGCAAAATTGAAAAATACTTCTCAGGAGAGTGAGAAGGAGCGTGGCTGAGCAAGAGAGATCAAGACAGAGTCAGAGGAGCGAGATGATGTGTAAATTAAAAAGTAGGAAAATAAAAAAGAAGCGAGGAAGAAGGGGTCTTCAGGGGGCTGGCGGGCCGGCAGAGAGAGACCCAGGCACGTGCACGGGCACACACTCTAGCACAAGCCCAGCCCGGCTCCCGGCTCCCGGCTCCCGGCTCCCTGCTCCTGGAACAGGCTCGGTGTGTCTTTGTGGTGGGTGTGTGGTGGTTGGGAGGGCGGGTGGATGGATGAGAGGATGGGGACCCCTAAGGATGAGGACAAAACCCGAGAAAGGTCCTGGAGAGGGGAAAGCCCCTCAAATTATCCTAATCTGACTGTGCCACCAGTTTCCTGATGGGATCTGTACTCATACACATACAGAGTGGGGGGCAGGCAACACACACACACACACACTCAAGAGCGAGGGCAAAGTCCAAAAAGAACTGGGAAAGATGAGGAAGAAACTGAGAGAGAATGAGGCAGGAAAGGAGATGGGCAGAGCTCCAGAGACCCCAAGAGACAGATGAGCGCACAGACAAGGTTTGGAGCACCCCTGGGACCCGGAGAAGAGGGAGCCAGAAGGAGACAAGCATGTGTTCAGCACAACCCCACCTGTAGCAGGGAAAGAGCAGGAACAGCCAAATGTCCATGCTCGGGGGAAGGGCTAAACAAACTCCAGCGCTGACTTCTCGGGACTCCTGGGTGGCAGAGGAAAAGAACTGACTGCATTATACATTCTAACCGGGAAAGGGGCCCTCAGGGAACGGTGGAGGGTAAAAGACCACTGGAGAATAATGCACACAATACGAGGCAATTTCTTTTAAAAACAAGAACAGGATTCTGAGTACTGTTCACCAAACCAAACTCTGCATTTTCTAGAGGAATATAGATATTTCCATTTTCAATTGTTCATTGATTTTTGTATGCTGACTTTGTATCTTGTCACCTTACGAAACTCACTTGATAGTTCTAGGCATTATTTTTGTAGATTCTTTAGAGGTTTCTATGTAGACAATAATGTCATCTGCTAACAGAGACAGTTCTATTGCTTTCTGGTCTGTCTGTTCTTTCCCTTCTTTTTCTTGCCGTATTGCACTGGCCAGGACTTCCAATATGATGTTGCATAGCAGTAACGGAAGCCCATGGTCTTACACTGTTCCTGAGCTTAGGGGGAAAGCAGTCTTTCACCACTGGGTCTGTATAGCTGCTCTGTAGGAACGTGTGTGCGTGCGTGCGTGTGTGTGTGTGATGAATTTTTTCCCAGGAATTTGATAACTCCAGCTCCCTCTTGGGAAAGGGATTGGGGACCAGGACGCAGGGTGAGGGGGACAGTGGAGGAGACTTTAGTCTCATACGTAATGTTTTAATCTTTTAAGACGATGTATTTGTACATCACTGGTGAGACTGAGAAGTAATTTTTATAGAAAAGAATAGAGAGAGAGGTGGCATAAAGGGGAGAAAGGGACTGAAAAAGAGCAAGAAGAAAGAGAAGCCACAGACCGACACACTTTCCATCTGTCTGTCCATCCTTTCTCCCCGCCCCAGTCCCAAACATTGCCCCGCCGCCCCTCTGTGCTGACATCCAGAGAAGTCAGATGAGGTTCAGTCTGGTGGGGAGAAAGGCACCCAAACCAAGGCATGCCTGGTTGTCCCCAGGGGAGAGCTCCTGGCATATAGGGGATATAGGGAGAGAGACCATTAGGGGCTTCCCTGCAGAGGACACTGTGCCTTATTCTTGAAAGATAAGTTTGGAAGGGGAAGGGAAAGAGGCCACTGTAGCCTTGCTGGCAGTGAGGAGGAGCCTGTGGGACATCCACAGGGGCCCTCTCTCTCGGGCAGATGGATGAACAAAGGAAAAGAGACCGCGATCTGGCAAACGGGGGTCAGTAGACGGCTTTGCGGAGCATCCTGGTGGGCACAGGGAAATGGGGGCGGCAATGCCAAGCCCAGGGTTGAGCTCCCCACCTCTTCTGAAGAAGGAAGGAGAGAGCCCACAGGAGTGAGACAGGACGAGATGGAGTGTTTCTCCACAAGGTAGAGAGAAGTGAGCCTGTTCCCCAGCTGAAAGGAGCCTGGAGAGACGGGAGAGGAAGGCCATTGCCAGGGCAACAGTACGGGCCATGAGGATGAGGAGGAACTAGGGGGAAGACTGAAGAGAGATGCTGGAGGGAGGATTGGCATAAAATTGGAGTAAAACCGGAGTTAAATTGGAAATGGAGGGCAAGGGAGAAGAGAAGGCGATGTCTGGATTTCTGGTCCTGGAGATGAGGGCGGGGTAGGAACAAGGGAGGAGGGCGGGCATAATGAGGTGTTTGGTCCTGTCTTGGTGAGTCTGTGATGTTGCTGGGACATCCAAGTGGGGCTGAGGAAGGGACAGTGGTTGTACATGAGGGAGCTTCTCCATGGAGGGGGGGATCTCTGAAGCCCTGGGCATGAACAGCATGGGGCAGGAGAGCTCGCAGAAGGAGAAGAGAGAAGCAGGACAAAGCCCTGGGGAGCACCAATTCTGGAGGATTGGAAGGAGGAAGAAGGCATGAGAAAGGAGCCAAGGTGAAGAACACAGATGTCACTCCCCTGAAACACACACAGTGTAGTGACCAAAATGACAAAGTCTTGGGAAGCCCCTATCGTACTTCTTGCAGAGCAGTGATGACTGGTCTGTCTCCCCTTGGATTCTGAGGAGCTCCTGCAGGTCGTGGGCTGGGGCTTTGGAGCCTGTGTCTTCAGCAGAGACCCAGGGGTGCTCAGTGCAAGTTTGTTGGATGGATGGATGGGTGGATGAATGGATTCAGTGGTCCAGGTTTCAATTTTCTGGGCCCGGGCTGAGGCAGGGGCTGATAAGACAGTGGGGAGTGGGTGCTGAGCAGCTTTTGGAGGAAGATTCTACAGGAAGGAGAACAGATGGGCTGTGGGTGGCAGGAGAGCGAGGACTCAGAGATGACTCGGGGCTCCTGGCTGTGGACCCAGGCAGGCAATGACAATCAACGCTAATGAGAACAGGGAGAGAAACCCATTAGAGGTGCGGAAATGATGCGGTGAGCTTGTCATATGCTGAGGTGCCAAAGCCAGCTGGGGATCGGCTTTGAGTTTTCAACTTGTGAGCAAAAAGGGAGTCTGGCCTGTAGGGCTGTCAACACCGAGGGCAGGATGGGCATGTGCAGAGAAGGGAATGGGGCCCAGTATCCACACCGGTGGCCCCAAGGTGTGAAAGCAGATGAAGAGAGAGTAAGGAAGGAAACAGGTGGTGGACAGTAGACAACCATGCACTCACATAGCACACACACACACGACAGACCAGCCCAGGGTTCAGCATGAAGCAGGTGTTTAATAAACCTCTTGTGGGTGAATCAACAAATAGATGGACAAAGTGTGAATGACAGTGACCAG
The DNA here is from genome assembly GCF_021613505.1 of Equus quagga. Lineage (NCBI taxonomy): Eukaryota > Metazoa > Chordata > Mammalia > Perissodactyla > Equidae > Equus > Equus quagga. The sequence continues at coordinate 89,771,665 of NC_060278.1, read as the reverse complement.
AAACTGGGAACTGCCTCAGCCCAAGCCCCAGAGGGAAAGACTGTGAGAGACTGACAGATGTTCACACACACACACACACTAAGAATGTCACAAAGAAAGAGCAAAACTCCACAAGCCACAGAGAGAGAGAGGGAGCTGAGAGGGAAGGTCAGCAGGTGCGCATGCATGCACACACACACATACACACAGCACGAATGGCTCACAGACTCAGAGCTAAGATTCAACAAGGCTCCTCTGTGGTGTGAAAGGAAATGTGGCTTTGGAGGGAGATAAAAACAGAGGCAGTGAGGAAAGGGGAAAGGGACCCTCAAACAGACAACAGGGACACAGATACAAGCACGCTCTGCTCACACACTCACATTCTCACAGAATCTGGTACTTGTTACATGATGGATGGCTGGATGGGTGGATGGATGGGTGGGTGGGAGGGTGGGTGGATGGCTGGCTGGATGGCTGGCTGGGTGGGTGGGTGGGTGGGTGGGTGGATGGGTGGGTGGGTGG
>NC_060278.1:89762507-89770764 GCF_021613505.1 Equus quagga | reverse complement strand
GGGTGGATGGATGGGTGGATGGGTGGGTGGGTGGGTGGATGGCTGGATGGGTGGGTGGGTGGGTGGATGGATAGATGGGTGGGTGGGTGGGTGGGTGGATAGGTAGGTGGATGGATGGATGTCTAGGTAGATGGGTGGAATAATCCAGAGATGAGAACAAAACCTGATAAAGGGCCTAGAATATGAGAAATCCACAGATATGTCCACACACATGCATCATACATCCATACTGTCTAGCGTAGCATCTACCACAAGGTATCTAAAGATGGAATAATTGAATAAAATAATAAATTAACAAAGGAATGAATGAATGAAGCAAACCAGAAATTTAATCAAAACCCAAGAAGTAAGAGAGACAGAAATATGACCTATGGTGAAACAGACACAGACGTGCACACCCAGGCATGGGTGTTAATTCACATGCATGTGCACACGCACAACAGGATGATCCACTCACACAGGGAAGGCCAACCCCGTGAGGGCTCAGAGGGAGAACCCAGAAGCTAGGAGAGAGTGAAGAGGAGTGCAGAGGAGCAGAGCATGGAGGCAGAGGGATGAGCTGAAGTGGAGGGTACGGGGTGCGGGCTGTCAAGGAAAAGACTTCAAGGGGCTTGGTCACCAATCGGATTCATGCATGGAATCCACAAGTATTTATAGAGCACCTACTATGTGTCAGACACTGATGAATGAGAAATTTCAGCAGGGGACAGAACCGACTCAGCCCTGCTCTCCCAGAGCTGACCTTCCAGTACAGAAGACAGAAACAAGGCTGACTACGTTACGGGGGTAATTTCTGATATCAATAAGAAAGACCAGGAGGATGAAACAGGGTGGTGAGACAGAGCCCGGCAGGGGCAGGGGTGGGAGGGGATTAGGAAAGGCCTCCCTGAGGAGGTGAGCTGAGAACTGAGTGACAGAGAGGAAGGAGGCAGCCTTGTGGATTTCTAGGAGAAGAGTCTTCCAGGCTGAAAGAATTGAAAGGGCTGAAGCCCTAAGACAGGAAAGAGCTTGGCATGTCTGAGCAATAGCAAGGAGCCCAGTGGGGCTGGAAGTGAGTGATGAAGCGGGAGATGTGATCAGGGCCAGACCATGTCAGACTTCGTAGGGTGTGGCACAAAGCTTGAGTTCTACGCTCAATGCAGTGGGAAACCACCGGAGGGTGTTAAGCAGGCAATGGCCTGATCTGATTTACAAGATCTCTCTGATTCTGGATGGAGAATGAATTGGACACAGGAGTAGGAGCAGGGAGCCCAGGGGGAGGCTGGGCTATTGTCCCAGAGAAATGATGGGGGCTTGAGTTAGGATGAAGCAGCTGTGGTGAAGAAAACACAAGGATCGCGGGATCCTTTGGAAGTTGAGTCAGTGGGGCTTACCAGTGAATTAAACATGGGGATGTGTGAATGATGAAGAAAACAAGGGATGCCAGGATGACTCCTAGGGTTCTAGGGTGGTGTCATTTACTGACATGGGAAAGAGTGAGGAAGGAGCAGGTTTGCGGGGCAGAAAGAATGATTCCAGCTTTGGGTGTATTGAGTTGGAAATGCCTGTCGGGCAACTAGCAGAGATGCTGAATGGCAGAGGAATCTGGAGCTGAGGGAGTAGTTTGGAGTCATCAGCCCACAGAGAGCATATCAAACCACTGAGCTATATAAGAACATCTACGGAGAGTGTGTAGACGAAGAAGAGAAGGGGGCCATTTAAAGGTTGGGGGAAGCAGGAGGATCCAGCAAAAGTGACCAAGAAGGAAAACCAGAAGAGTGCCATATCATGGAAGTCAAGGAAAGCGAATGTTTTGAGACTCAGGAAGTTCTCAACCGCATCCAACCTTGCTGATGGGACAATGAAGGTGAGGACTGAGAATTGACCATTGGATCGGACAAGATGGAGGTCACTGGTGATCTTGCCAAGAGCAGCGTCAGCAGCAAGATGGGGAAGAAGGGCTAATTCGAGGCAATTAAAGAAAGAACGGTTGGGAGCTGACTTCCAAGGTGTTGTCCAAGATGTGCTCAAGCGAAGGAGACGGGAGGACGGCAGGTGATGGCTGGGGAGAGGATGGCTTGAAATTGGGACTTCAGAGTTGGAGCTGTCATTGTGTGGCAAGGTCAATGATGTGATCATCACTGAGGTCCAGCAGAGGACCAGACTGTCTGCACTTGGGAGGTCAAGACCACGGCGTTGGCTCCACCATCTACGTGGGTGACGAAATCATTAAGGACGGCCACAGGACTAGGAATCGAGAGAAGACAGAACCAGGAAGCACAAGCCTCAATGACTAATGGGAGATTGGCAAATGACCCCCCAGTGAGAAATACTGGAGGAGAGAGCAAAGCAGAGTCAACAGCGACGCGGGAGCACCACCGTCCATGGCAGGGCACATGATGGTCTTGTTTACCAACCCAGGGACCCCCGCAGGAGGAGCACGTGTCGGGGAAGATGCTGAATCCACTTTGGGACACAGGGAGTGGCAGGTGCCTCAGAGACATCCAGGTGGAAGCATCTAGGAAATGGCTGATCATACGGATCTGAGGCTCGAAACAGTGATTAGGCAGGAGATAAAACCTTGAGAGTCACGATATTTGAGTGGTTGTTGAGACAGTGGGCAGGGGAACAGGTGGAGGGAGAAATGAGGAGGGCTAAGGCCACGGCCCTGGGACTGAGGGAGGCAGCACATCGGGAGGGAGGCCCTTGTTTTAGCTTTGGGTGGTGGTCGTGCCAGTTACTGAAGTGAGGGGGGTGAGGTGGGGCCGGGCTTGGTGATTGGAAGTCAGGGCCTCACTGGGAGCATGTTAAAGTTGAGTCGCTCGTAGACTCCCACATGGAGGTGTCCACAGGGCAGTTGGATGTAGGAGTCTGGGGTTCAGGCCCCGGCTGGGAGTCATCAGCATGAGTCTTGCTGGGTGTTCAAGTCATGGGACCGGGTGAGGAAGATTGGCAAGGAAGCAAGGAGGAGAGACAGAGACAGAGGCAGAGAGAGAAGATATCCAAAGACGGGGCCACGGGCTCACCAACGTTTCATCAGCTCACAAGGGGTTCTCCAGCTTGTCCCCAGAGGCCAGTCATGGAAGGACAGGAGAAGGAGAGACGGGGATGAGTGTCCTGGAAATTGAAGACAGTGTTGGAATGCGGCTGAGAGCTCAAGTAAGACAAAGACCGAAATTAAAATTTCCATTAAATATGGCAGCTTTGAGGCCAAATCGACGACCCTGATGGGGGCGGGGGGGCGGATCCAAGCAGATGGAGGAAACGGTCTGGTGCAGACGCAGCTCTTTCCCCAGGACTCTCCGAGAAGGGAGGAGAGAGCGGGGCTTAGTCAGGGGCGATGGGATCCAGGAGGGGTCTTTTCCAGGATGGGAGAGATTTGCATGCTGGCCGGAGGGATCTAGAAATTTTTCAAAGGGTAGCCATCCCTCCAAAATGTTAAAAAGTACCGCCTGCAGCAGGAGGGGGCAGCAGGGACTGAGGGAGGAGGAGGAAGAGCAGAATGGCGCGCCCACCGGGTCACCCATTCATTCATTCAGAAAATCTTTAATAACAGCTACCCACTTATCTCTAATAAGCACTATGGATCGTGAGCTTTTCCACGTTCAGCTGACCCTGGCAATGCCCCAGGAGGAACTTGCTGTCAGGGGCCTCGTTTACAGACAGGGGGACTGGGGAAGGTGACAGGTGTTTGGGCAAGAAGTGGAGGGGTGAGCATGGGGCGGGGGTGGGGGGTCGGGGGGTGTTGTGCTGCAGCAAGGTCTGAAGCAGGGGCTGCCGAGGGGCCCTGGAGGGAGAGGCAGCAGGAGGCGGGCACAGATGGCCGTGGGCGGCAGGAACTGAGGAGTCATAGATGACTCCGGGCTCCTGTCTGCAGCCCCGGTGGGTGCTAATGAGAACAAGAGAAAAACATGTTTGGGGGCTGCGGAGACAAGGTGGCGGGTTTGAGGCATCTACGGAGGGGCCCAGCGGGTGCTGGTGTCACGCCTCCATCCCTGAGGATGGCAGGGAGGGCCCTGGGGGATTCAGCACAGCGGATAGGAGATGCGCCACCCAGGGAGAAGGTGCAGAGCGAGGAGCCAGGAGGCTCAGGACGGGACAGGAAAAAGACTCCAGGGCCCTTTACATTTCGAGAGAAAAACACCTAACACGTATCACGTTATGTCACTTAGAGGGTGACTTTGAAGCCAGATAGCCTGGTTCAAATCCCACTTCATCTTCTTACTTGCTGTGTGAGCTGGGACAAGTCACTTAACCTCTCTGAGCCTTGTCTTCCCCATCTGTAAAATGGGGATAATAATAGTGTCTACAATCATATGTAAGGTTGAAATAAAAACATACGTAAGGCACTGAGGGCAGTTTCTGTAATAAGCACTATGTAAGAATTAGCTGCTACAGTTGTTCCATCCTGTCTCGCTCTGTCCTTGAGCTCCCGCAGCCTCTGGGAAGGCAGATATACACAAAGAGAACAGTGATGTGACCTGAGGTTTGTTTTCACAGCCACATTTATGAGACAGCCCAGGGAGGGAGCCACTTACTAACAGGGGGTCAGGAAAGGCTCTAACGAGGAAGGGTCATTTGAGCTGGGCCTCGAGGGATGTATACAAGTTAGCCAGGCAGAGAAGGAAGGTTTATTCATTCTTCCAGCCACTCTGAGTGCCTGGCCCTGTGTGGGCGGGGTGAGGCCAAAGCTCCAGAGAGGAACTGGGCACCAGGCTGGCCCCCACGTCACTCCCAGTCTGGTGGGGGAGGCAGGCAGGGGAGAAAAAGACTATCAGAGAACCTGGCAACAGCAGCGCCAGGGACTTGCCCAGGGGTCATGGGAGCCTCAAGGCAGGATGCTCACATGGAGGGGACAGGAGGAGACCGTGAGGGAGCGGGAGGGAGGCCGGCAAAGGGGATGATGCGGGAAGAATTGCATCCCAGGCCAGGGGACAGCCATAGCCAAAGCCTTCTAGGTGGGCGCCCTCTGTTGCTGAAGGCCACTCGTGTCCCCAGCCTTCTCCACCAGCCTCCCCTCCCCCTTTCCCACCGCCTGCAGGCCTCCAGGATTTCTCTCACTCCCTCATTCCCGGAGTATCTATTTGACACCTCGGGAGAGTCACACATGGGGGACCCACCTCCTTGCTTCCTCCCCGAATGTTGCCCCGGCCCCTCACAGCCCCTTCCCCATCCTTCTTCTTCACTTGCTGCCAGAGGGCATGTTACCACTGTCACCACTGTGACAGAATCACTCCCCTCCTCCACCACCTTCACTAGCTCCCTATGGCCTACAGAGTAAAGCCCAGCATTCCTCCTGGGGGCTCTCCCCTCTGGGACCAGGGTGTTTGGGCCCATCTCTGGGGTCCCCTACCCTGGCGCAGGAAACACCCCAGGCTGTGTTTGACTGACTAAAGTTTGCAGGTCTCCATTTTGGGGTCTGGTGTGGTTCTGACCCCACACCCCACCCACCACACACACACGTGTACACTCCTTTGTTTCTGTCTTTGTGTGTATGTCTCTCTCCCTCCGTATAACCCTGTCTCCCTCTGTCCTCCACACCGCTCCCAGACTGTCTCCTCTGTGTCTCTGTGCATCCCTTTCTCTCTCTCTGCGTCTCTGTTTCTCTCTGGGTCCCTGTTACCCTCTGGTTCCCTCCATCTTTTCCCCTGTCTCCCTCTCTCTGTGTCTCTTTGCCCCTCCTCTCTGCCTCTGTCTCTGTGTGTCTCTCCGTTCTGTTGTGCTCGTGCCCTGCAGCTGGTCGCTCATGGATGCAGACCCTAACAGCCCCCTGCAGGGCCGGCTCCATGTCCAGCCCCCGTCTCCAGTCGGGCTCCGGGACGGAGGGTCCTTTTCCCACCCACTCCCCAACTTCTGTCTTCTCTTTCTCATGCGCCTTCTCTGAGCTGAACTCCATTTCCCTCCCGTCCTGCTGGGTCTGGTGTGCGCATGCTCCCGTGTGTGTTCACGTGTTTGTCCGTCTGTTCATTGGTCTTCCTGCCTCGGTCAGGTCTGCTCTCCAAGTCACTCTGAGTCACTCCTTCAAATAGCAGGCAGGGAACACCTACTACGCACCAGGAGAGGAGTTGGGGACACTGTCGTGGATGTGGGAGCCCCGGTAACTGAGGAGGGGGATGACCACAGTGCAGCTGGAGCCAATGCTCACCGAGCTCTGCCCACGGCCGGGCCCTCCTCTGAGCCCTCCACCGCCCTTCAGTCTCTCCACCACCAGGAGAGAGGGTCTACTGAAGCCATCTCAGAGACGAGGAAGCTGAGGCTCCGGGGCCGGAGCCCAGGGAGAAGCAGTGACGCTGGAGGGGGAGTCCAACGTGCCTGGCTCCAAAATCCACACTCTGAGCCCCTCCCCGATGCCCCCCTCCCTGGAAAGGACAGCTGGGCTGGTTTGGGGTCGCGGTTTAAGCTGGGAGCCTCAGGAAGAGTGTGAGACCCTCGTAGCCATCCCCTCCCCTGCTCACTGTCCCCACCCCCAGGACCCTGGGCCTGTCAGGTCCCAGCATGGCCCCCTCTGAGCCTCAAAGTCAACTGCAGGCCAGTGGAGGGGACCTAAGAAAGGCCAGGCCTGCACCAAGGCTGGGCCAGGGCGAGGTGGGGGACCTCAGGGAGATGCTCCAGGTGCAGAATGGGCAGGAAGCCGTGAAAGCTGGAGAGTGGGTGTGGGCAGCCAGGAATCCAGCAGATGCCCTGCTGGGTGCCAGGAGCCATGGGGGCGGTGGGCAGGGGACCGTGGGGGCCAGGGAGACCCCAGATGGAGCCTGGGAAGCAGGACCGGAGGAGGGAGCCGGGCAGAGCCCATCCTGGGAGTCACAGAAACGTTAGCTGCTGTGCACACGTGTGCACACACCTCGGCCCAGCACAGGGCCTGGGGCCGGGAAGGAAGCTGTGTGTGGAAGGAGGGAGAGAAGAGGGTGGGGGGGCAGGAGCCGATGAGAGATGCTTATAGAGTGAAGTGAGATGTGATGCAGCCAGAGGAGACAGGAGGGTGACACCGTGGCATCCGAGCTCACGAGCATGTGCTGAGTGCTGAGGCAAAGTGCAAGGCCATCACATTTGAGCCTCAAAATTCTTATCCCCATTCTGCAGACGAGGACACTTAGGTTCCGAGGAGTGTCACTCGCCCGAGGACCATAGTAAGATGTGAACAGGTGTCAGCGTGCAAGCCCAGAGGCTCGGCTCCTGCGTGACAGTGAGAGGAGAGCCCCAGAGGCGGCAGGGGGAGCCCAGCAGTAAGACGCAGGGGGACCTGGAGAGGGACAGCTGAGGTCTCCAAGCAGGAGGCGATGTCCCACTTCCCAGGCCCCTGCAGGGTAAAGGCAGAGGGAGGCCTCTCCGTGCCCAGGCCCCGCCTGTGCCACCCTCCTCTCCTGGGCCACACAGGGAAACCTTCCAGAAACTGTCCAGGTTCCTGCTTCCACTCGCTGGTGGGAGCTGTGCCTTCCACCTGCATTATCCACCGCCCGCCCCAGCTCCCCTCCATTCTTAAGGAACCCAAGAACAAAGGGACAGGGGCAGAAAAAGGATCAGAGGGACACAGGCAGCACCCAGCGCAGGGAGAGACAGAGCGAGGGAGGGGATTCCCCCCGTTTCTTTCTGCTCCATTTCTCTGCCCAACTTCCTCTCTCTCTCTCACCACACACTCACACACACACACACACACACACACACACACACACGAGTCTGATAAAGCCCCAGAGAAAAAAGGAGAAGACAGACAGAACTTCCGGGACAGAGACACTCAGACCACTCAGAAGGATAGACAAGGACACCCGAGTGGGGACCCCAAGTGCTTTGGAAGGAAGAACAAGTGGGAACAGAGTGAAGAAAGACGCCCACAGAGAGAAAGGTTCACAGACACCAGGGGGGACTGTGAAAAGACCCCGAAGACCAACAGTGGCCCTTTCTCTCTGGGGTGGGGGTTACAGGGGATCTTTATCTTATATTCTTCTGCACGTTCTTTCTGGTATTTTCTACATTTTCTGCAGTGAACACATATTACCTCTGAAACCAAAGGAAAACAATAAATGTCTTTTCTAAAAGAAAGAAAACATCCACAGAGGGGGAACAAAGCCTGCCAGAGCCGCAGAGAAGCAGCGAGAGGGGGAGGCAAGCGAGAATGTGCCTGTGCTCACACACACCCACACTCACACACAAGCTCTCACACACACACACACACACAAGCTCAAACCCACACTCACAAACTCACACACCGACATGCTCACACCCACACTCACACACAAGCTCACACAGCGACATGCTCACACCCACACTCACACACAAGCTC
>NC_060278.1:89752697-89762407 GCF_021613505.1 Equus quagga | reverse complement strand
GCTCACACCCACACACACAAGCTCACACACCGACATGCTCACACACTCGCATACATCTATACACTTAACACTTACTCCCACACACGGACACACACATAATCCCATTCCTTAGGCACACAGCATGAGCAGCCAGAGTGAAATTCCAGAAATCTCCGAGGAAGGAAAGGAGCGGAGAAGAGGAGAAAGGAGAGGTAGGCAGGGAAGACTGGAGGCGGACGGACAGACACGCACTCACACGGATCCAGCACAGGGCATGACTCAGCGAGGATGCTGACAATGGGCTTCTAACGCCCTCATTATTCTAAGGTGCTTGTGGTTATAACTTTAATGGGCTTTTCTTATTTCAAAGGTAATAATGCAATTTGTGTTCCTGGCAGACAATTTAGAAAAAATGATGTTCTATTTTTTGAATGAGCAGAAGAACTTATGAATGGGAGTGACCCACGGAGACAGAGGCAGAGGAAACTGTGAGGGAACCACAGTGAGGAAGCGAGGGAGGCGAGACTGCGTGGAGGGACATGCTCACAGACACACACACACACACACACACACACGGCAGGGCGAAGAGCGGAATGGCAATTCAAACAGGCTGCAGAGAGAGGGAGGTGGCAAGCAGACAGACAGGCAGATGAGTGTCAGACACACGGACACATACCCCAGCATGCACCCCCAGGAGCTCACACAGGGTGGGAGCAAAATTCAGTGAGACCTGAATGACAGGAGGGGGTGCACTCTGCCACAGACACACACACTCCCCAGTCGGGCATCTTCAGAATGGGTTTTATGAATGACTGAAAGAGAACGCGGGTGGGAACCACAGCGGGAGAACAGAACCCATGCAGACAGGGATGGGAGCCCAGAGACAGAGGGACCGGCTGAGAGAGACAGAGAGAGGGGCTCAGATAGACCAGAGACGGCAACAGAGAGCAGCAGAGCACCCGAGAGGAACAGAGAGTGCGAGACAGAGAGAAGGGGCAGAAGAGGGCGTGTGAGGGACGGGCGTGTGCACGTGTGCTCGCCTTCCAAACAAACCACACTCACACAGGGACAACGAACTCCTGAGGGAGCCTCGGGGAGCACTTATTGATCACCTACTGTGTACAGGCTCCTAGGGTTAGGTTGGGGCTCCAGCCTCAATCTTGAGTGGCAAGTGACCCAGAGGCCGGGGCAGGGGAGGGTCCCAGAGCCTAAGAGCTCAAAGCAGGCCCTGGGGGAAAAGAGGAGTTTGCCAAACAGATGGGAAAGAGGGTATGGGGCAAAGGGGGCTTGCTCACCAGGCAGAGAGCAAAGCTTGCGCACAGGACAAAGGCCTGGAGGAGCGGAAGTGCATGGCATGAGAGGGAGAGGCGGAGAGAGACAAAGAGAGAAGAGGAGGAGGCTGAAGGAACTGGCAGGGCCCGAGCGAGGCCAGAAGACCTGCGAACTTGCTTTGTTCTTCTCACGACGGGAAGGTGACACGTTTTTAGGTCTGGGGGGTTGTTTCTGATCCCTGATGGGAGCAGAAGCAGGGAGACCCCAGAGGAAGCCACCAGACTCCTTCCAACGAGGGTTGGGGTGGCCCGACCAGGGAGGGCGAGGGGCAGGTGGGCTGGGAGCTGCTTAGAGGACAGCATCTTGCCGCTGGTTCACTATGGACACGGGAGGGGAGAGGGCTGGGCTGACCGGGGCAACGAGGGTGAAGACCGGTGACCCCAACTGGGACCAGGTCTCAGGAGGAGAGGGTGAGTTCAGATTTGTGGCGTCCGCCAGATACAGGGGTGTGAGTTTCCCTCAGGAGAGGGTGAGGTCACCACTGGGGGTACCAGTGGGAAGACAAGACCCCCAGACAGTGCCCCCCTGGGATCCCCCGCAGGCTAGGGGCAGGCAGAGGGAGCAGGGGACCAAGTCGTGGAGACACGCTCACAGACACACACAGAGACACACTCACACACAGACACACCAGAGGCCAGGAGGAAGGGGAGAAGACAGAGCCCGAGAGAGGAGGAGGGAGGGAGACACAGAGTCAGACACGGTCACATCTGGAAAGATCGAGGAGAAGGAGAGGCAGGCCAAGAAACGGAGGGAGAGGGAGAGAGTGGTGGGAGCAGAGAGACAGAGACGGTCATGGGTAGAGAGGAGGAGAGACCCAGAGAGTCCCACCGAGAGAGGGGCTGAGGGGGCAAGAGTGGAGACGGAGAGCCCACGAGAGGGAAGGGAAGTGGGGAGCAGTGAGCACGGGGTGGGGGCACACCCCACTCCTCTCCCTCCCCTCCCTCTGTAAGCCAGGGCAGATTTCGTTTATGCCTTGGAGACAGACAGAGAAGGGGCTAGAAGGAGGGGGAAGAGGCACAGAGTCACACACACACACACACGCGCGCGCGCACACACGCACACACAGCCCAGCGCACGGGAGAGATGCAGGGTGCTGACTGCGCATAGGGATGAATGCCAGTGACTCACAGAGAGGGAGCCACGCACGGGGGTTCTCTCTCTCACTCTGGGTGTGTGAGTGTGTGCATGTGTGTGTGACACACTCGAAGAATGACAATGACCCTAGGGCTAGAGCAGAGAGAAAGCAAAGAGTACAGCATGGTGGGACAGTCAGATGGACAGACAGACAGACCAGGAGCAGGAAGAGAGTGCGTGCAGCACAGTGAGACACAGACGCACACGGCAAAGCATCTGATGCTCACAAGGAGCACATGGTCATCTGATGCTCCAGAGAAAAGGGTGTGACAGACAACCAGAGGGACAAAAGCTACCCTCCCACAGGGTGAGAGAAACCGGGCACGAGGCTCTCAGAGGAGGGGCCAGCCACACGGCCGCCTCTCTGTTGTCCCTCCTTCGTCACCCGCAAGTGCCTCTGCACACCTGCCCCGGTGGCAGGTGGCAGGTGGCAGGGGTGGGGAGGCACCATCCTGGGTTCAGGTGATCCAGAGCCTGGACGACAAACAGATGCCACCAGCACACAGTGGGGCAGGAGCTATTCCAGAAGCCCCTTCCTTCCAGAAGCCACAGGAGGAAGACACTGACTCTGCCTGGGGGGGGAGGACGGGTGGGTAAGTCAGGGAAGGTGACCTGGACCCGGATGCCAGCACTGAGGTGGGTCAGGAAGGGGAACTTCAGGCAGGGGGGGAGAGCACCAGGGGAGGGGTCCAGGCGCCGGGCATGCGGGGGGATGGAGGACAGACAAAGCTTGAGGGGCGATGGGGCCGAGGTCCAGACTTGCCCCGGGCGGGGGGGAGCCGGGGAGGGGCTGCAGCAGGAAGGACAGACGTGGTCATACGTGTGTTTGAGAAGGAGCTGGTGTCTGGAGAGGGTGATCGGGGGGAAGCAGGGATGGCCAACCGGCCAGGGGGCAGAAGGAGGAAGGCTGGCAAAGGGGGATGGCAGCGAGATGGAAGGGGCGGCCGAGGTGGGCAGCCCAGGAGGGAGGGAGAGACGCAGCTTTGGGAGTCAAGTGTATGCAGCCGGCCCAGGGCGGCCCAGATCATCCCGGGAACGGGGGGCCAGAGAAGGGAGAGTCCAGCTGTCCCAAAACAAGAGGCCTTTTGAGACTCAAAAGGAGGCCTGGTAGACAGACAAAGTGTGGTCCACCCACGCAGTGGAATACTACTCAGCCGTGACAAGGAATGACATCCTGACATGTGCAACAACGTGGATGAACCTGGGAAACATTACGCTAAGTGGAAAAAGCCAATCTCAAAAGGTCACTTATCCTACGACTCCGTCTAGATGAGATATCCGGAATAGATCAATCCACAGAGACACAAAGCAGATGGGTGGCTGCCAGGGACCAGAAGGGGCAAGGGAGACGGGCAAGAATCACTTCATGGGTTCGGGATTTTATTTTGGGGTGATAAAAAAAGTTGGGGAACTAGATAGAGGTTGCACAACATTGTGAATGTACTAAATGCCGCTAAACTGTTCACTTTCAAATGGCTAATTTCATGTTATATGAATTTCACCTCAATGAAAGAAATGTTTTTAATTACATTTAAAAAGCAGGAGTTCACCAAGCGGCACGTGTGGAAAGGGGCGTGCGGTGGGGGGGTCCAGCACGTGCAGGCGATGGGGGAGGCGTGTGGCTGCGGGGGGAGGGGCTTGGAAGCAGGAGGAGAGGCTGGAGGGGTGGGCTTGCACACTTCTGGGAGGTGGGAGCCTCGGGGAGCTGTGAGCCGCGCTGCCTAGCAGAGCCGTCGCTGGTCGCTGTGCGGAGAATGGGTCCGTAAGGTAAGCCCCGACACAGGGGACCAGGAGGAGGCGGGGAGCTGAGCCCCTGGTGGGTGGAGGGGAGCCAGTTAGCCAGGGCTGGGTGGATGGGGAAGGCCAGCATGAAACCGGGGGACTGGCTGGGCAAGAAGGGGCACTTCCCTGCATCCTGGGCAGGCAGTGCCAAGAACGAGATTGTTGAGTCAGTCAACAGACACAGATGGCCTCCTGAGTGCCGGGCAGCGTCCGAGGAGCTGGAGACACAGCCCTGCACAGACTGACTCTGCCTGCACCACCCCCAGGGCCTACAGTGCAGTGGCAGAGATCAATAAATCAATAAATCAATATATAAGATGCCAGCCAGGAGTGATAAGTGCTCTGAAGGCAAATTCAGCAGGGTAGGGGTAAGGAGATCAACGGAGGAGGCTGTTTTAGACTAAGTGGTCAGGAAGGCCTCTCTGAATAGGAGATTTTGGAGCAGAGACCTGAAGCGAGTGAGCAAGCTCACAGATCTCAGGAAAGAGCACTCCAGGCAGAGGGGACAGCAGGTGCAAAGGCCCTGAGGTGGAAGCAGCGTGTCACATTTCAGGAAGGGCAAGGGCAGGGGGGCTGGAGCAGAGGGAGCGGTGGGAGGGGGCTGGAGGTGAGGAGGGGCAGCAGAACTGGAGCCAAAGGGTGCTTTCGATTTGCTTCTACCGTGGATGCTCCTGGAGGGAGATGGACGCTAATGAGGCCAGGGGGACGGAAGGCAAAGAGGAGGCATGCAAGTCCTCAGCCCCACCCTGCCCGGCCCTGCCACTCTGCGGGCTCTGCTGATCAAAGACTGAGAAACCCCAAAAGTTCCCCCAACAAACTGGCTCAGCAGCACAAAGGCACCAGGAGGGGCGAGAGCGAGGAGCCTCTGACAGACGCAGGCCTGACGCAGGAAGGCAGGAGAAGAAGGCTTGAGAAAGCCTCCGAGGGAGCGCGGGAGGGGCCGGGGCAGAGCGGAGCGGTGAGGTGAGACCCCTGCGCTGCCAGGGGCTCCTGGATGATGAGCCTGGCCCACGCGGGGCGGCTCGGCTGGGACACAAGGTGTGACGCACGTCGCCTGCTCGCGGGCTTGCAAGGCTGACAGGCGCAGGCAGTGACAGTGACACGCTGGCCCCGACAGAGCCCCCAGAGAGGGCATGCAGAGAAGGAAGAGGAGGGGGAGGGAGAGAGGTGAGCTGGAGAGCCAGGTGGCAGTCTGATCTGTGGCCAGTGGACAAACAGGGGCCTGTGACACCTCTGGAGAGAGAAGGACACACAGACAAAATCACCCAGACAGACCCCTGACTCAGGAGACACGGTGGTCCTCATGACACATGGAGATCCATCCGGGGAGACCCTCCTGAGACACATGGACAGACATCCCCATACACTCATCACTGCACACAGACAGAACTGACCCCCCCCCCCCCACACACACACACAAGACAGGGACAGACAGACACCTATAGACAGACAGCTGCCACACAGCAAGATGCATCCAGAGACCAGCAGACGCTCCCATCTCACCAGCACAGATAGTTGAAGACCCAGGTCAGGACACACAGCCCATCAGATAAACATGCAAACACATGGGCACAAAGAGAAACACGCACACACACACAAATAGACACTAGGATGTCCGGGCAGTCAAATGCACACACAAATGCACACACGCAGATACACAGAGAGGCAGGAAGACCAGATACTCACACATGTTGGTACACAGAGACAGTCAGACAGACCTCCAACTGCCTGACATGGATGGAGATACACAGACCCTCACTCTGAGGCCGACTGAAACACACACACTGATGCAGGAGAGACGGGCGGGACACCCAGGAGGGCAAGAAGGAAAGAAAGGAGGTCGGTAGAAGTGAGAAGGTGAAGATGAGGAAGAGTATGTGAGGCCATGTGTCCACACCAGCGCACCGGGCTTAGGGTCTCCTCTCCACACCCGGGTGCCAGGCCACGGATATGCTCGTGTTCCTAAGGCCTGCCCCACAGGGGGTGCTTGGTCACTGTTTGTTGACTGAATGCATGACCACATTTGCCTGATGTTGGAGTATCACTCTGGGAGGCCAAGGGCAGACTGGAGGACTGCAACAAGTGACATGCGACAGGGAAGCCAGTGAGGGGAGTGGAGCATGGCCAAGGAGGGGAGGCAAGGCTTAAGCCAAGGCAAGGCGCTGGGATGGAGAGGAAGGGACAGGTCAGGCCCATTGTGGGGACCACGCAGATAGGATGTGCAAGGAGAGTAAGGGGGAGCAAGGATGAGCCTGGGGGTCTGAGCCAGGTGCTGAGTGGGCAGTGGTGCCCGTGTAACATCCAGGAGCAGGTACACAGGGAGATCCGCAGAGTAGGGTGGGCCACACGAGGGGAGAGGAGAGGGCTGAGTGGGAGAGGTCTCTGGGCTCAGGTGGGAAGGAGCAGAGAGAAAGACACAGCACAGGAGCCATCTGGGAGCAGCGGGAGAGTCAGGGATGGGTGTCACAGAGCCTCCGGGAACGGACACGTCACAGTCAGACCCTGGGTTTGTTGAAAGAGGGGAGAGGCCACGGTGGAAACCATTCCGGGGGACAGGAAGGAAATGCAGGCAGACAGGGAGCGAGAGGGAGGTGTGGATGTGGTGCGTGTGGTGTGGGATGGGGGTTGGGGGAGGGCTGGGGGCCTGGAGGAGGGGGTTCTGCAGTGGGAGGGATGGACCCTGGTGTGTGGATGGTCTGGGGCTCAGCTCAAGGTCCCAGCTAGAGACCCTGATGGCAGTGGGTTGTCTGTGGAGCAAGGAGAGTTCTCAAAGGGGGATGGAAGGAGCAGGGCCAGGAGGAGGACAAGGCTAGAGCCACAGCAGCCGAGCTGGACCGACCAGCACAGGCACAGCGACCCCCCTCGGAGACAGCAGGGGAGAAAGGAGAAGAGGGAGAGCCAGAGAGAGAGGGAGAAAGAGAGCCAGGCTCACCTGAAAAAATCTAGATGGAGCCCCCAGGAGCGGGAGAGAGAGGCAGAGGTGGGGGAAGCAGGGAGCAAGGGGGAGGCGGTGGGCGAGCGGGACACACACGCACACACTCCTGCAGTGACGCACGGAATGGAAGCGGAGTTCAATAATGACTTGGAGACGGAGCCGAGGGAGCGGGAGAGAAGAGAAGAGAGCGGGAGTCGGGAGGGAGGGAGAGGCAGGCACACACAGCCGCCTTCGGAGGTGCTCAATAATTGTTGATGGAACGAGGGAACAAAGACAAGGCACTTCCAGAGGGGAAACAACGACTGAGGAAGTGCCCAGACAGACAGACAGACAGAATGCACACGTAGACACAGTGAGAAAATGCCCTGATCAAGCTTTGGATCTAAAACCACGACAGTAAATAGTAATAGAGTCAGTGGAGCAGTTCCCTTGGAGAGTAGGAGCGGCCCCACCGAGAAGGAGGCTGCTGGGGGCTGGGACGTCTGCTTCTTGCTCCGGGAGGCAGGATCCACAGGTGTAGACACACGTAAAATTCATCACGGTTTTTCACTTAAGATTTGTGCATTTTACGGTATGTAAGTTACACCTGGATTTTTTTTAAGAGAGAAAGAGGATAAGAGAGGGAAGGAAAGATGAATACATCAGACAGGGAGAGAGAAATGGGGACACACACACACGCGTGCACACGCGACACCCAGGTAAGAACAAATCCTGGCAAAGTCTGATGGAAAAGGAAATTAAAAGGTAATGCAACCAAGAGAGAAAGACTGACGCCGAGACCCCTCACATGGAAAGGGTCCCCGGGGAGGACCACAGAGGGGTCCACAGGGCAGGAAGGAAGTCACCAGCAATGGCCCCTTGAGCTAGAGGCACCAAAGGGTGGGGGCTCCTGGGGCAGGTGTCCACCACCAGCAGTGGAATGGCCCGGCCAGGGTGACCTATCAGGGTGGGGCTGAAGCAGGCAGAGTGAGGAGAAGGGGGCAGGGAAGGTGCTGAGTCTGGGGTCGGCCTTGAGGGGTGCAGGGGCCAGCAGGTGGGGAGGGGCTCAGGTCTGGAGCTCACAACAGAGGAACAGGGGGAGACAGGGGCCCCGCCTGGGCGCTGAGAGGGCTGGCAAGGTGCATGGAGGATGACAGTTAGGAAAAGGGTCCAGGAATAACTCTCGGACAGACAGACAGATAGATGGATGGGTGGGAGGACAAACAGATCACCATATGCTCGTCGGCAGAGCAAAAGCAAATGCTGGACAGAGCCCTGGAGATGGATGTGGAAGGGGAAAAAGAGCCTTTGGGGGAAGTGGGGAGAGACAGACAGCAGCGTGTCTGGAAAAATCAAGATGGAGCCGGAGAGAGGAGGGGGAGCAGAAAGCAAGGGGGCGAGGGGAGATCTGTCACACACACACACGCACATGCACACACACTCACAGGAGGTGTTCAACATGTGTTGATCAGAAAAAACAAAAGGAAATTAGCCCAGAGTGGGAGCAGAGGACTAGGGAAAGAGGCAGAGATGACACCATGCCAGCTGGTCACACACACAGCTTCTCTCTGTGAATGCCCCACGCACAGAGCCAGGGCGGGCCTCCACAGCGCCTTAGGGACTGGGAGGCACCGTCGCACACACACTCACACCCCAGCACACAGGAGGGACTCGAGGGGTGTTGACTGAATGGAGGGACAAATGCAAGTGACTCAGAATGAACGCAACAGCGGAGAGCTGTCCCTGTCTGTCTCTCTGTGTCACGCACACACACACACACACACTGCCGGGCAGCTGCTCCCGGATGCGTGTTCCAGGAAGAGCTGAGGGAGTGAAGGATGGCAAGGACCCCTGCGGTGGAACAAGGCAGGCGGCAGCTGTCCACACTGGAAATCCGACAAGCCCAAGAGCCCGAGAGGGCGGGGGCCTGGGGACAGACGAGGGGACAGACAAGGGGGCAGATCCCGCTCGGCCACAGACTCACAGACACACACATGACAGGCCCTCCGAGTGTCGGGGGTGAGAAAATGAACACGGGGGGACATGTTGTGGAACACAGACACACATGTGCACGGACGCACACACACGCATGATGCTGGGTAACGCACAGAGCTAAACCAAACCGAGAGGCAGGGACACAGAGGGACAAGAACACAGCACAAAGAGAAAGACGGAGACACAGACGAGACAAGCAGGACAGAAACAGAGAGGAAGGAGGAAGCCAGCGTGGGGCAAGATGACAGACACACTCGAGAGGGATGGAGGAGTCTAAGCCCAGCCCCGAGAGTGGGCCTGAGACAGGGTTTGGAGAGAAAACCAAGAAGGAGACGACCGCAGAAGGACCAGGAGAGGGACAGGGCAGCCGAGCAGGAGCAGGCGGGCGGCTGTGCTGACAGATGGACAGACAGACGCCTGCGGGGACCCAGCACAGCTCCGGCGGGACGCAGGCAACAACTGGGGAGCCAGCACGGACCACGCGCCACACCCACCACACACACGCCACACACGCCCCGCCACACACAACATACACACCACATCACACACAACACACACACGCCACACGTCACAT